>NW_025421293.1:14710000-14717500 GCF_011764305.1 Mustela putorius furo
CGGCACCAAGGACTCAGGGCCCAGGAAAATGAGGAGGGTGGGTTGGGATTTTGGAGGGGGGGAGGTGGAGGATTGGTGGTGGTTCACTTCGGGGTGGGGCGGCTGCGGGCAGGGGAGGGGGCCAGGGGCTGGCTGCAGGCTCCAGCCAAGTTTGCTAATATTTCTTCGCTGCAGATGTCCTGAAGCCCCCGAAGGGTCCCCCGGGGACCCGGACCCTATTAGAACAAATGTGCACTGCTTTTGTAAAGAGGCGCGTTGGCGGCGCCTGTCCTATTACAGACGACACATGATCAATAGGCTGATAACGCAGCAACATCAATATAAGCGACAGAACAATGAGGGATATCATTGGGCATCTATCTTAATATAGCCGGCTACAAGAGCGCTGACAAAGAGTGCAGCTCATGAAAATTCCGCCCCACGATTCCCCGTCTCCGCTCCAATATGCGCACGCACTCCCCCAGCTGCCGGCGCTATTATTCTCCAATTTCAATTTGACACCCCAGCCTTTCATGCTAATTCTATTATTGTAGGAAGTTTATGTGATTTCATATCACTAGAAATCGGTAATGTATAATAACCCTTTGGGCAAGAAACCCAGTCCCCGCAGCAGCCACCGGAAAATAATTACTTTCATATCAAAACTCTGCAGGAGCCCAGCGGCCCGGCCCTTGCAGCCCCCGGCTCCGTCACCCCGCGCCGCGCGCCCCGGCGTGTGCCAGCGCGCGGGGGTGCGCGCGGGGGCGCGCGTGTGTGTGGCGCGGGGTGGGAGGGGGAGCGCAAGGGAGGGCAGGAGAGGGGGAGCTGCGGATGCATAAATTTGTTCAATCAGAAAACACAAACACACACGCACACAAAAGGAGGCATTAAGCGGGGACCTCGGGGGAGGTGAGGAGCCTCGTCCCTGCCCCGCCCGCGGGGAGAGGAGTGGAAAACGGAGGGGAGGAGGGGCCATACTGGGCGCTCGGAAATTTGAAAAAGATGGATCTGAGAGCTTGCGTTTGACCAGCTTTATTTATCAAAAATGGTACATATATAAATATTCTTAGACATTTTTGCATTTTACAAGGCTGAGGATTCTTGTTGTGGGTTTTTGTGGGTGATATGGGGTTTTGTTTTTGTTCTTTGCTCCCCCGAGAGGAGGGGGGTCTCACCCCAAGTCCTGCGGTTGCTGCCTAGGTCCGAATTGATACAGCGGTTTTCTTAAAAAAAAAAAAAAAGTAATAATAAAAGGAAGAAAACAGAAGGAAGAGGAAAAAGCAGTGTTTCTAAGCCGATCACCTGATTTCGTTGTGTGAGTCGAGCCTGAGCGAGGGGCGCGGGCCGGCTGAGCGCCTCTCTCGGCCCCGTCACCCCTCAGTCCATGTCCACCTCTTCGCCATCCGGCGCGCTGGGTCCGGGCTCGGCGCTTGGCTCTGGGGCCCCGCACAAAGCCGGCTCCCCAGCGGGGCTGGGAGCCCGCGGGCCCGGCGCAGGAGACGGCGCAAGAGGGAGCGGCAGTGTAGCCGCTGGGCAGGCGGCCCCCGAATCCGCGCAATCCTCGCCGCCGCCCTCGGCCGCAGCCACGGCCGCGTCCCGGAAGGGCGCCGGGGTCGGGGCCCCCGGGGAGGCGACGGCGTCAGGGCTGCGGCGCGCGAAGGCCGAGTCCGGAGCACCTCCGGGCCCCGGAAAGGCCCCGAAGCTGGCCTGAGCGGGAGGCGCGGGCGGCGCGGCGGGTGCGGGCGGCGCGTCCTTGGGCGCGGGCTCCGGACCCGCTGCGCCCTTAAGCGCGGCCTGCGGCACCAGGAAGCCAAGCGGCTGCGTGATGGGGTAGAGCAGGAAGTGGCCCTTGCCAATGAGGGTCCGCGGCGCGCATGGCAGCCCGGGCGCGAAGTCCAGCCCGGCGGCCGCGGCAGCTGCCGCGGCCGCGGCGGCGTTAGCTGGGGCGGCTTTCCGGCGCGGCGGCGAGTCGGACAGCAGGCTCTCCACGCTGAACGGGCTGGCCTTCGGCAGGCCGGCGGCGCCACGTTCCACCGCCGCCCCGGGCGCACACGGGGCCGCGTCCTTGTCCGCTGGGCGGCCTAGCCGCAGTTGCGGGCCGGCGCCACTTCTTTGGCTCGGGTAAAAGGCGGGATCGCAGGTGCCGGGCGCGGGCGGTTCACCGGGAGGTGCGGGCGCGGAACCGGCGGCGCCGGCGGCGTGCGCGCTAGGGCCCTTGGCTGCTGCGGCCGGCGGCGGCGGCTCCGGCGGCTCCGGGGACAGACCGCCGCCGCCGCTGTCGCTGTCGGAGCTGGGTGCGCTGTGCAGGGACAAGCCTCCTGGGGAGTGCAGGTGGCGGCTCTGACTCTTCAGCAGCTTCTTCTCATGCTTGCGCTTCTTTTTCTCCATCTTCTCCAGTTCTTTGCGCGCGATCTCCTCTGGGTCCATTGGCTCGCCACTGCACGTGGTCGGGTGTGAGTTGTGAGCCGGCCGCCCCGGGCCCTTCTTCGTGTTCTCCTTCTTCCTCCACTTGGCCCGGCGGTTTTGGAACCAGACCTAGAGCAGCCGGATAGGGGAAAGGAAGGGACAATCAGGCGGCGGGCTTGCCGCTGGGGCTTCGGGCCTCCCCACTCCCCCCAGACAGGCCTGTACAACCTAGGCTCCGGCCAGGGGGCGGGAGCTAAGGCAAGCGGCCTGGCCGGCCCTGAGCTGGGTGTCGGTACTCAAGCTGCAGGTTCCAAAGAGCATCTTTTCCACCCAGAAGAAGGTAGATGGGGCCTCTCGGCCAGCTTCCCACTTTGGCTTCTCACCTCAAGGAACTGGGAGCTGCCCCTTCGTTGGGCACGGCGGGTCTGGCCCCCTGAGGGCGTCTGGTTCCTGGTCGGGAGTCAAGCAGGGAGCACGGCCCCTCCTCGCCCCTCTTGGCTTCTCACAGCTCCTGTTCTAAGCCGCCTGCCTGGCCTGAGGACCACCAGTGGCTGGGCTCAGCTGCCCTCCACATCTGTCTTCGGCCCCCTGGAGACTGAGTCAAAGGCCAGATTTGGGGGTTTCCCATGAAGGGAAATCTAGGTGCTTCTTCTTCTAGAAGGTCCTGGTAAACCAAACTTAGGGGGAGGGTTTCCAGTAGCCTGCCCCCCAACAAATTCACACATGTCCTTCTTTCTGGGGGCTCCAGGACAAGGCACCAACACAGCCCCTGAAACCAGTTGTTCTTGGCCTAGGCCCGGGGGGAAGGCAGACAGGAAAACAAGAGGCCAGTTGCCAGGCGGTGCAGAGGAGGCCTGGGCCCATTCAGCCTCTTCTACCCTCCCTGCAGGCCTTGTCCTGGGGAACAGCAGCGCTGGACACTGGCTCCCCCACTGCACACACACAGTCAAATTCCTGCTGGGCCTCAGGCACAACACCCTCCCCAAGAGATCACGGTAATTCGAATTCTTTGTTGTGGCCACGGAGAGACCCGGCACAATAGCAGGCCTGGCCTGGTCACAGGGAGCCTTGCTGGTGCCAAGGTGCAGGTTTTAAGCTGTGACCTCTCCAAGGCTGTAACTGCTTCTTCCTTCCTTCTTTCAAATACTTCTTTTTTTGGTGCCAATTCCACGCTCACTTGTCACCAAGAAATGCTCATTATTGTACAGGGGAGAAACGAAGAGGTCTTCGCTTAAGACAGTGACACAAATTGGACGAAAGGATTTACAAACAGAAGAGGTCATGGAGGGCAGTGCAAGCACAGGTCGAGAACACCTTTTTAGACAAAGCTATTGGTGCTAAACAGACATCTTGCTGGTCTCTGCCTCAAAGCCCTGCACCCATAGCTGCGGCCGCACACCCGACTCACCACCACACTGGCCCCAGAAAAGGATTTCTGGACTTCAGGGAAACATCCGATTATGCACAATTTGTCTTGAATTTTTAATCCACCAAATAGACGCTGTATTTTTTAAAAGCATAACGACGGCAGTCTTCGAATGAAATCAAAGTGTGCAGGGTGGGGTGGGGGAAATATAACCGAGAGTATTAGAGATTCAGACACCTCCCCACCATGTGTTAACTGTGTAAGTTTCCACCTCCCCTTCCTCAGCTAACCTTCTGCAAAGTGAAGAATAAATACAGGTCTCCATCTGAGTATTTTAGAGGCGAGAGGTAAACAAACAGACGCGTTTGCTCCAGGCTGGTGACGGAGACACGGAGACCCGGAGACCCAGGGCAAGGGCCAGGAGGCTCAGGGTCTACCTGCTCCGGGTCTCTTCCAGATCCCAGACGGGCTGGCTCCCCCACTACCACCACCCCCCTCCTCCCCGCTTCTCCCGCCCAGTCTTCTGAGACCTCATTTCCAGCCCTGTCCCGAAACCCCACCAGGAAGCTCCCGGTTCCGACGCAGCGCTGTCCTGGCTACTTCGGGGTCATCGTCGGCCCTCCCAAGCCTCCTGGGGCTTTCTCCCCGAGAGGCGCCGAGCCCCGGAACATCACCGCCACCTCCGGCCAGGCGAGCGCTAGGGGGGCTTGGAAGCGGGGCCGCGGTCCCCCACCTAGAACAAAGACGGGGCCGGCCCGGCCGACTTCGTGGCGGGATGCTGGCTCCTGGGAGAAACGGCGGGTCTTTACCTGCACTCGAGATTCGACCAGATCCAGGCGCAGCGCCAGCGCCTCGCGCATGAACACGTCGGGATAGTGGCTCTCGTTGAACGCCTTCTCCAGCTCTTCCAGCTGCCAGCCCGTGAAGTTGGTGCGGGTACGCCGCCGCTTACAGCCCGGGCTCTCCTTGTCCGGGTCCCCCGAGTCTGCGGGCACGCAGAGGACGCCGCAGGGCTCAGCCAGGGCCCAGGCCACATCCACCCCCTCTGTACCTGTCGGCCGCCTGGATCTGGGGACCCTGCGCCGGGGCGACAGACCGAGAGTGCCCCCGAGCCTCAGCAGCCTGCACATGCTCTACAGCCGCCCGCGACCCAACTCCTGCGCCCGACAAGGGTGCCCTGCTCCCCCCACCCCGTACCCTCTCCGCCCGCCGCACCTACCTGACAGCTTGAAGGGCTGACTGTCGCCTCCCACCCCGCAGGCGGCCGGCAGCAGCGGCGTGGGGTTGACCACCGAGGCGGCGGCGGCAGCGCACGAGCCGCTGAGCAGGCCGTCGATGGAGAAGGGCACCGAGGCGGCGGCAGCGGCGGCGGCGGCCGACTGCAGCTGGTGGCCGGCCAGCTCGTACACGTGGTGGTGGCCCAGCGGGTAGGGAAAGCCCACCACGCCGCCCAACGAGCCCCCGAACTGGGCATGCGGGTGCTCCAGGAGGCGGCCGTCCATCATCTCGCGCGGGGGGCCGGCGGGGCCGGCGGCGGGGCGCGGGGGCGCGGGCCGGGGCCGGGGCGGGCCAGCGGCGGGAGGCGCGGACGGCGGCGGCGGCGGAGACAGGGACCCGGAGCCCTACACATGCTTCGCCCGCACTCCGGCGCTTTACTTTATCAACATCAAGCTCCCGATAATTAGCCGCGGCCCGGGGAATTTGGGACCAATAAGAAGCGCTAATCGGCTCTGACGTCAGAGGCGTGCTGGGTGCAAGGAAACGTTTTCCATATCGATTGCTAATTATACCTGACATGCACCTCAATAAACAGTATCAGGAACTGTCACAACAGGGGGGGGGGCAGCAGAGAGGGAGGGGCGCGGCTCGGCGCTGGGCGGGCGCCGGCTCCGGGAGCGGTCCAGGCAGGGGTCCCCGGCGAGCCCCCCACTCCAATCCCCGCTGGCCGGAGCCCGCGCCTCCCCCGCCCCGGGCTCCCCGCCCCTCTGCAAATCACTAATAGATTTCCCTTTAAAACATTCACCGGCGTGTTGTGGGGATTTTTCACCAGAAATGCTGTACTCTCTGAACCTTTAAAGTGATGTTGCTCCAATTACAGAGAGACATTGAGCGGCAAATAGACTGATCCAATAATAGGAGATTCATCATCCGCTCTTTCCGAAACTGTCACATTGAATTTAAAACTACAAGGGCTTCTCATCTCCTCTCCGGCTCCAGGCGGCGGGGGAGAGGAGGAAGGAAAGGGAGGAGGAAGAGGAAGAAGCGGAGGGGGCAGAGGGAGGAGGCGACTCCAAAAGAGAATGACACCCATAGAATGTAGCACCCTGTCAATAAAAAGGCATAATTAACGCCCTTTCTGACTGGCCGCTGCCCCGGCTCTAGAAACAGAGGTGGGGGGCGGCTGTGGAGACACCCTGACACCCCCATCCGCCCCCCAATTCTGTAGAACCAGAGCACAGGGCTGGGGAGGAGAGGTGGAAGGATGGGAAAACTAACTTTAGGGTGGCGGCCCATCAGGCCCCAGGGAGGGAAATAAAAAAAGAAGCACTTCTGCCTGCGACTCGGCCTCTGAAGAACAGGGCCCAGGTACTCAAACCATCAATTATAACTAAATTATGTTCCCAGAGAAGAGTCTGTCACTCCCTTTTCCACTATAAAATATTGATAGACTCAAAGCACAATCATTAAAGGACATATTCTTAAATAAGCAGCAAATTAGGGCTGTGGGCAGGAGGGAAAGGAGTCATTATATCTATCTATCTATCTATCCATCTATCTTTGGTAAAAGTTTGCCAACGAGGAGGGTGCATTTTGCTGCGGCCCCAGGACAGTGGACCTCATCCCTGTGGTCCCAGTGGCTCGAGGTAGAGTCCGGGAGGAAGGAGCTCTTGGGCCTCGGACTGACCAATCCCAGGTATCCCGCCAGTCCTAATGGCCGGACCTCCAGAGCCTCTCACCCCAGGACAAGGCGACAGGCAAGTTGCCCTTTGGTGTACGTGGCTTTGACCAGCCTTCCAAGCCCCAAATCCGGATCGAAGGCAAGGGTAGGACAGAACCTGCGTGTCTGTAGTCTAGCCCCGGCTGGGTGTCCTTGCGAAGAACGGAGGGCGCACACAAGGCTCCGCCATCGGGAGTGGGGAGGACCTGCCTCGCGGCTGGGGCGCTGGACACGCAGCCGGGCATTCGTCCTTATTGAGCGTGCCCTGCCCGCACCGACTACGATTTAATTGCCTTCCCCTCTCTCGTCGTTCGAGAGGAGGGAGAGGTGCAGGGGCTGGGGGTCGACGTCTCGCAGAGACCGAGACAGGGCTTGGAATCTGGGACCCTGCACATACCCCCGCACCGCCTTACCCGCCCCTCCGCCACCCCGCGCGCTAGGAAAACGCTGCAAGTATTAATTCCGAGGTCAGGGGCCAAGAGCACTACTTTTCGCCATAATTTAATTTCTTTCTCTATAAATACTAAATGTAAACTCTGTCCATCCGACTCGATTTTGCCCGTAGCTGTAAGCGCCTCGTTCTCTGCCGGGTTCGCGAGGAGGAATGTGCGCGGCGCGTGTTTCTGAATACAGAGCTGTAATCAATTCGGCCCGAGGGGAGGGCAGGGGAGGGGCGGGCGCCGGCCGGGCTCCCTCGCCCATCTCTCTTTATTATAATGAATTAATTCGACTTTATTTATCCCATTTTCTGGAGCTGACAGAATGTTAATTTGAGTTGAAATTTCGCTCGCCTCTCACTCTCTGACCCCTG